>NC_056449.1:24085615-24103115 GCF_018296145.1 Oncorhynchus tshawytscha
GCTCACTGATCCTGTACTTTGTAAAGGTTTTTCTAAGGTTTTGATCAGTAACCGTGGTCAAATAGTTTGCCATGGTGTACTGTTGATTTAGGGCCAGATAGCACTGCTTTTAGCTTTGTGTTTGTGTTTCAATACAAGGGATGTAGTTTTGTTTTGACTGTGTCGTAATTGGGTTTATTTTGATTGATTGGATGTTCTGTTCTAGTTACTTTTGTGAACTCAGAGCCAGGACCAGCTGGATGAGTGGACTGAGGCTTCAGTGTGTTAGTAGAACAGGTTAGTGAACTCAGAGCCAGGACCAGCTGGATGAGTGGACTGAGGCTTCAGTGTGTTAGTAGAACAGGTTAGTGAACTCAGCCCCAGGACCAGCTGGATGAGGGGACTCTTTTCTTTGCTCAGCTCTTGGCATTGCAGGACCTGGTAATGATGTGAAAGGGGGAAACTGTGTTTTAAATACGTCCTAACTGAAATGCTATTTTATTATTTTTAATGTATTAGTGGATATTTGGCCTATTTCTGCCCTGCATGCATTGTTTGTAGTTTTCCTCTGGACATGTAGGAGAATCTTACAGAACTCTGCATGCAGCGTTTCAATGGGATGTTTGTCCCATTTGATGAAATCTTGTTTTGCAAGTGGACCCCCACACCTCGCTGCCATAAAGTGTAATTGGTAGGTATTTACAATTTAATTTGTTTTTTTAATGGCGTAGAATTGCCTGTGTGATTTCTCTCAGTTATTAATTAGCTGCCTCATGTAGGTGCCCAGTTGAGCTTATTTTTCAACTTAATTAATTGTAGTGTGCAGTGCTCTATATATTTTGGACCAATTGAGAACTTTTTTCTAATTCCCTGAGATCTGGATCTTCTCTGGAAAATCACTATTTTAGTTATTTTGGGTTTACTACCAGGGCCCAGGTCTGGCAGTACTGCTCTAGCAGGTCCAGGCTCTGCTGTAGGCCATGTGCTGTGGGTGACAGCAGGCAAGGGTCATCTGAGAAGAGTAGGCATTTAACCTCTGAATTGTGGAGACTAACACCAGGGGCTGAGGATTTTCCTATAATAGTGGGCAATTCGTTGATGGAAATATTGAAGGGTGCAGGGCTCAGATTGCAACCCTGGTGAAGGCCCTGGTTATTTTCGTGTCAATTTTGATGATGCACGTATTGCCAGTATACATTGATTTAATGATGTCATATATTTACCCCCTACACCACTTTCAATAATAATAATAACTTTGTAGAACAGTCCTTTATGCCAAATAGAATCAAATGCGTTTTGGAAGTCAAGAAAGCAAGTGTACATTTTGGTGGACATGTTTATCTATATTTATCTCTCTCTCTGTGTCTCTCTCACTCAATCTCTCTATCATTCTCACTCTCTCTCTCTCTCTCCTTCTCTCTCTCATTCTCTCTCAATCTCTCTCTCTCATTCTCTCTCTCTCTCATTCTCTCTCTGTCTCTCTCTCTCTCTCTCTCTCTCTCTCCCTCTCTCTCTCATTCTGAGGTTCATTCTATATGACAAGGTGCCGCCCCATCCCACTCCTCATTCCCTGGTATCAGCGCTTTGGACGTCCTCCGTCAGAAACAGGTCTAACGACGTCTTCTGACAGAACAGGCTCTGATGATCATCTTCAGACGTCTTCCTACAGAACAAGCTCTGATCGCCTGGATGGCTGGCTGCACCCAGCAGCACCTCTACTACATCAATCAGAAACACCTCAAGGCTTGACTTCAGTTGCTAGGAATGCCGATGAGGCTCTGAGATCCAATTTGTTTGTGCTGAAATGACTTCCATCCCATTGCCACAGAACATTAGGGACAGTAAATGAATGTCCCCCAGGTGCCTCTCTCTCTCTCTCTCTCTCTCTCTCTCTCTCTCTCTCTCTCTCTCTCTCTCTCTCTCTCTCTCTCTCACTCTCTCCTGAGCCTCTGGGCTTGCAGACAGGTGATGGGCTTGGAAGGGGTAATGGATCATGAAGATAATTTTCAGTCTGTAGACTCTTCTGTCCGTGTTCCTCTTTCTCTCCCTCTTCCACTTCCTCTTCCCTTCTTCCCCTCCCAACCTTCCTCTCTCCTTCTCGACCTTCCTCCCTCCTTCCCTCTCTCCCTCTCTGCCCCTTACCTCCCTCCTTCCCTGGATACAGTAGGGACATAGAGAGGATCATAAACAGCTGTGTGTCATTATGCTTCTCTATTGTAACAGAACAGTTATATGGTAATACAGAATGGAACTTCGAACAAAATTGTAAAACAAAATCATAATAATCTCATGTTCAGCCGTCACACACATTATCGCCAAATAAACTCCTCAAACTTGAATCATTTCCGGCTCATGCTCTTGCCACGAAAGCAAAGTTTTTGAGTTGGAGAATCGCTTGTGAATATCTTTTTCAGCCTACATGGAGTTTACACAACAAGCTCTTGACCTGGCTGAGTTTACAATAAGGACATGGAGAGGATCAAACCACCAGTGGCCATTGTAACATGTAAATCCTGGAGGGGCAAAGTCTCAAACGTTTTTTCTTTAGATGCAAAGCCACTACACAACACTATACAAATCATCAAATGCACTATAACGGCGCCCACGAACTGTTAGGGCATAAATCTGTTAGGGCATACATCTGTTAGGGCATACATCTGTTAGGGCATACATCTGTTAGGGCATACATCTGTTAGGGCATACATCTGTTAGGGCATACATCTGTTAGGGTATACATCTGTTAGGGCATACATCTGTTAGGGCATACATCTGTTAGGGCATACATCTGTTAGGGCATACATCTGTTAGGGCATACATCTGTTAGGGCATACATCTGTTAGGGCATACATCTGTTAGGGCATACATCTGTTAGGGAATACATCTGTTAGGGCATACATCTGTTAGGGCATACATCTGTTAGGGCATACATCTGTTAGGGCATACATCTGTTAGGGCATACATCTGTTAGGGCATACATCTGTTAGGGCATACATCTGTTAGGGCCTAAATCTGTTAGGGCATACATCTGTTAGGGCATACATCTGTTAGGGCCTACATCTGTTAGGGCATAAATCTGTTAGGGCATAAATCTGTTAGGGCCTAAATCTGTTAGGGCATAAATCTGTTAGGGCCTAAATCTGTTTGGGCATCTAAATCTGTTAGGGCATACATCTGTTAGGGCCTAAATCTGTTAGGGCATACATCTGTTAGGGCATACATCTGTTAGGGCCTAAATCTGTTAGGGCATACATCTGGGATAAATCTGTTAGGGCATAAATCTGTTAGGGCATAAATCTGTTAGGGCATAAATCTGTTATCTGGGCATAAATCTGTTAGGGCATACATCTGTTAGGGCATACATCTGTTAGGGCATACATCTGTTAGGGCATACATCTGTTAGGGCATACATCTGTTAGGGCATACATCTGTTACATCTGTTAGGGCATACATCTGTTAGGGTTATACATCTGTTAGGGGGCATACATCTGTTAGGGCATACATCTGTTAGGGCATACATCTGTTAGGGCATACATCTGTTAGGGCATACATCTGTTAGGGCATACATCTGTTAGGGCATACTAAATCTGTTAGGGCATAAATCTGTTAGGGCATACATCTGTTAGGGCATACATCTGTTAGGAATACATCTGAATACATCTGTTAGGGCATACATCTGTTAGGGCCTAAATCTGTTAGGGCATAAATCTGTTAGGGCCTAAATCTGTTTGGGCCTAAATCTGTTAGGGCATACATCTGTTAGGGCCTAAATCTGTTAGGGCATACATCTGTTAGGGCATACATCTGTTAGGGCCTAAATCTGTTAGGGCATACATCTGTTAGGGATAAATCTGTTAGGGCATAAATCTGTTAGGGCATAAATCTGTTAGGGCATAAATCTGTTAGGGCATAAATCTGTTAGGACATAAATCTGTTAGGGCCTAAATCTGTTAGGGCATAAATCTGTTAGGGCATAAATCTGTTAGGGCATAAATCTGTTAGGGCCTAAATCTGTTAGGGCATAAATCTGTTAGAGCATAAATCTGTTAGGGCATCTAAATCTGTTAGGGCATAAATCTGTTAGGGCATAAATCTGTTAGGGCATCTAGGGCATAAATCTGTTAGGGCTAAATCTGTAGGGCCTACATCTAGGCATACATCTGTTAGGGCCTAAATCTGTTAGGGCATAAATCTGTTAGGGCCTAAATCTGTTAGGGCATAAATCTGTTAGGGCATAAATCTGTTAGGGCCTAAATCTGTTAGGGCATAAATCTGTTAGGGCCTACATAAAGCTGTCCAAACAGCAGAGTTTTCTTTCCAGCACCATGGAGTAAATCCTTACCACCGCTACACCTGGCTATCAACGGAGCCTTTTCTGTCAGCAAAATAATTCATTCACCCTCGTTTGAATAAATGTAGTTAGTACTGACAATTGACATGTACAAACTATGGCATAAGGGAACGATGAGCGGATAAGAGGCATTCCGTCATTTCAATTAAGATGAGCGAGCGGTGACGGATGTAGTCAATGTAAATATTTGTTCAGCACTTTTGAAATGTACAGTGACAGAATGCAGAACATGGGCTACTCTTACAGTATTCTCCCTGTACACCAAGTCAGAACCGTAGGATAAAGAAAGGGGCATATAAGCAGACAATGAAAGCTCTTACAATATTCAATGATTACATTTCTCTAAAACAGGTTATAGGCTACATGCACACCACCAAGTCAGAACAGTAACGTTAGGAAAAATGAAGAGGTGAAAATAGACCAAATTATTAGGGTGAGGCACATGGGCTACAAACAGTTTACTACTCAACATACACTTTGTGTTACTTTCTTAGCTACAGTATACACAGCTCCCTGGCCCATTACATTATTTATGCAACAGCATATAATACATTTTTGGAGTCACCTTGTTGTGACGTACTCACTTGAACAGGAAGGTGGCTCGGCAGTCCTTCGTGGGCAAATTTTGTCATCAAAGAAAGAGAAAGATTTGCATTTCCGAGTTAGATGACCGTTCAAAACGTATTTAATTAGTCCGAGCTTGTTTATTCCCGACTTCCCAGTTGCTTGTGGTTAGCCACTGTCACTATTCCTTTCAAACCACTCATTGTTGAATTTGCGATTTCCAACAAAAGGTTTATGTCCATTGGCCCATGAGCACCGCTACGTTTAATCTATAATTTCTCTTCCTTATTTAACTTCATATGACAAGGAGTAAAAAGGATTTGCCATTAGATTGTCGACTTGATTCATGATGGTGATTGCTAGCTAAGACTTTGAAAGTAAGATGTTGACATGATCAGTCCAATCAAAGCTACTGTACATATAACGTGATTTGACGTAATTTTATCTGTGGCCAATGACCTTGAGCCTTCTTGGAAGGGCACTTGTAATTAAGCTCTACGGCAGAACCTAAAGGTCTGAAATTTTGGATGTCTACCCTTACTAAGGACTTAAACTTGGCAATGACGTAGTGTCCCAATGAGTGACCGAACACTGAGCCAATCACGGTGCAATGCTCCTATTTTCTGCTGGCTTGCCCCACCACCACAGAAAGCACTGAGCTAGGCTGAAACACCTGCATTTTGGAGCTGCCTTACTTAAGAAAACAAAAAATAGACCATGCTTCTTTATTAACTAAGTGATATATTTTTGACTTACACTATCATACAAAAGTTTTGGGTCACTTTGAAATGTCATCGTTTTTGAAGGAATTGCACTTTTTTTTGTCCATTAAAATTTACATAAAATTGATCATAAATACAGTGGATAACAGTTTTCAGCTGTGCTAACATAATTGCAAAAGGGTTTTCTAATGATCAATTAACCTTTTAAAATGATAAACTTGGATTAGCTAACACAACGTGCCATTGGAACACAGGAGTGATGGTTGCTGATAATGGGTCTCTGTAAACCTATGTAGATATTCCATAATAAAACCAGCCGTATCCAGCTACAAGTCATTTACAACATTAACAATGTCTACACTATATTTCTGATCCATTTGATGTTATTTTAATGGACAAAAAAATAAGCTTTTCTTCCCATACATCTCTTCCTCTCTGTCACCAGCCCTTCCTCTCTGTCACAGTTCAGTGTTTCCCATACATCTCTCCCTCTGTCACCAGCCCTCCCTCTCTGTCACCAGCCCTCCCTCTCTGTCACCAGCCCTCCCTCTCTGTCACCAGCCCTCCCTCTCAGTCACCAGCCCTCCCTCTCAGTCACCAGCCCTCCCTCTCAGTCACCAGCCCTCCCTCTCTGTCACCAGCCCTCCCTCTCTGTCACCAGCCCTCCCTCTCTGTCACCAGCCCTCCCTCTCTGTCACCAGCCCTCCCTCTCTGTCACCAGCCCTCCCTCTCTGTCACCAGTCACCAGCCCTCCCTCTCAGTCACCAGCCCTCCCTCTCTGTCACCAGCCCTCCCTCTCTGTCACCAGCCCTCCCTCTCTGTCACATACTGTGGCAGCCCTCCCTCTCTGTATATGCCAGCCCTCCCTCTCTGTCACCAGCCCTCCCTCTCTGTCACATACTGTATCTCTATATACCAGCCCTCCCTCTCTGTCACATACTGTATCTCTATATACCAGCCCTTCCTCTCTGTCACCAGCCCTCCCTCTGTTGCTTTCTTTGTCTCTCTCTCTCTCTATGCCTCTCTCTCTCTCTCTCTCCTCTCACCAGCCCTCCCTCTCTCTCTCCCTCCCTCTCCCTCTCTCCCTCTCTCCCTCCCTCCCTCCCCACACAGATACAATACGCCCTGGTCCCAACCTCACACACATTACCGGGAACCCATCAAGCCTCTTGAACAAGCTTTACCAGAAAACCATTAAGCCTATTGATATGATCTTGTCTTTCTAATTTTTGTTGTCAAGATATTATAAAGGTATTTTGTATTTCTCCCCTCTTTTCTTTCAATTCTCCCTCAACGATTCTTTCTTCCTCTTAATATAGTTCTATAATAAATCATCTACTGTTTAATCCTCCTGGAGAGAGACACAGCCTCTGGTACTGTTGTCTCCTCCTGGAGAGAGACACAGCCTCTGGTACTGTTGTCTCCTCCTGGAGAGAGACACAGCCTCTGGTACTGTTGTCTCCTCCTGGAGAGAGACACAGCCTCTGGTATGAATTGTTACTGGCAATTATGAGTAAAAAATAAACATCAATCCTTAATTAGGCATTTCTAAACTGTTTGTGAACACTGGACCAGAGTGTCTGAGAAGAGGAGAGATGTATCATGTCTTTAGGCGGGTGTTAGCAGCTACAAAGGCTCTTTGTGTGGTTGAGAAGGTGATGCACCACCCCAGGGAGGCTCAGAATGTATCTATCCATCCATCCATCCATCCATCCATCTATCCATCTATCCATCCATCTATCTATCTATCCATCTATCCATCTATCATCCATCCTCCATCCATCCATCCTCCATCATCCATCCATCCTCCATCCATCTATCATCTATCTATCTATCATCTATCTATCTATCTATCTATCTCCATCCATCCATCCATCCATCTATCTATCCATCCATCCATCCATCATCCATCTATCCATCTATCCATCTATCCATCTATCTATCCATCCACCCATCCAATATCAACATACAGTAGCTCTTAAATACAAGGTTCTCATCAGCAACAATAACAACAAAAACATCACTAAGTTCAACAACAACAAACAACAAGCCAGGGTTAAACCTCCGAAGCTTGCTGAGGGTTAAACCTCCGAAGCTTGCTGAGGGTTAAACCTCCGAAGCTTGCTGAGGGTTAAACCTCCGAAGCCTGCTGAGGGTTAAACCTCCGAAGCCTGCTGAGGGTTAAAGGGTTAAACCTCCGAAGCCTGCTGAGGGTTAAAGGGTTAACCTCCGAAGCCTGCTGAGGGTTAAAGGGTTAAACCTCCGAAGCCTGCTGAGGGTTAAAGGGTTAAACCTCCGAAGCTTGCTGAGGGTTAAACCTCCGAAGCTTGCTGAGGGTTAAAGGGTTAAACCTCCGAAGCTTGCTGAGGGTTAAAGGGTTAAACCTCAGCTTGCTGAGGGTTAAAGGGTTAAACCTCCGAAGCTTGCTGAGGGTTAAAGGTTAAACCTCCGAAGCCTGCTGAGGGTTAAAGGGTTAAACATCCGAAGCCTGCTGAGGGTTAAACCTCCGAAGCTTGCTGAGGGTTCAAGGGTTAAACCTCCGAAGCTTGCTGAGGTTAAACCTAAGCCTGCTGAGGGTTAAAGGGTTAAACCTCCGAAGCTTGCTGAGGGTTAAACCTCCGAAGCCTGCTGAGGGTTAAAGGGTTAAACCTCCGAAGCTTGCTGAGGGTTAAACCTCCGAAGCCTGCTGAGGGTTAAAGGGTTAAACCTCCGAAGCTTGCTGAGGGTTAAACCTCCGAAGCCTGCTGAGGGTTAAAGGGTTAAACCTCCGAAGCTTGCTGAGGGATGGATGGAGGGGAGGAAGAGGAAGATGAGGTAGATGAGGCTAAGAGCTGGGGGATGTATAATGGGAGGGAGGGAGAGGAGGAAGAGATGAAGAAGAGGGGGACAGTCGAAGGAGGCTATGAGCTGGGGTTGCCCTCCAGTTGACCCTGTGGAGGAGGAAGGTTGTCGACACGGCAGGAGGCTTTTCCCTGCTGTGATAGGTAGGTGTGTGTGTGTGTTTGTGTTATGAAAAGATCAGTGGGTGCAGAGCTGCAGACTGTTTGTGTGCGTCTCTCATAGCACCTTAAATTCCCTGTATCGAGCCCTATGGAGCCTGGTGAAAAGTTGTGCATTCTAAAGGAAACAGGGTGCATTTGAAACACAGACATATACTGCGGACTCCTTCTGATAGCAGACACACAGCACTGCCGAATCGTGTGAAAGAACCTCTCTTTCTCTCTCTCTCTCCTTCCTACCCAGTCGTCACTATCCTACCCAGTCGTCACTATCCTACCCAGTCATCACTATCCTACCCAGTCGTCACTATCCTACCCAGTCGTCACCATCCTACCCAGTTGTCACTATCTTACCCAGTCGTCACTATCCTACCCAGTCGTCACTATCCTACCCAGTCGTCACTATCCTACCCAGTTGTCACTATCCTACCCAGTTGTCACTATCCTAAAGTCTTCATTATTTTACCCAGTCGCCACTATCCTACCCAGTCGTCACTATCCTACCCAGTCGTCACTATCCTACCCAGTTGTTACGGATACAAGTGTTACGGATACAAGTATCCTGTGTGTGTTTCTTTTCTCTCCTTCTCCCCTCACCGTTGAAAATCATCACTCCCCAATCAGTCAACAATCAATCATCAATCAGAAGACACACCTCCTCCTGTTTCCTACCTATCACAGTTCCTTTCCCTTGGTTTAAAAACCCCATCAGTTGTTTGCTCTAGAGCTCAATCTCTCTGTAAATGCCATGTCTGTAGGTCTCTGTGTTTCACTCTCTCTTTGTGTCATAACCTCTCTTTTGTTTGAGCACCTCCATAGCACTTTGTCATCACCTGTGAGTATTGTTTTTGGTTATGGTGTTTGTGTTTGATTGCTGGTGGGAAAAGGGGAAACCAAGACAAGTCGCCCATGGGCATACACTACCCGTAGGTAGACTTTGTTAAAAACACTAGTTAGAACTGGGCGGACCACCCACTGTATTTTTGGTTAGTTAGTTAGCTGTTTTTAAAATAGGCTAGTCTAGCTTAGGGGTGTTTTGGATGCTTATTGTTTCTTTCCTTGGGTCCAGCTCAGCCCCTTTTCCTGCTCCCCCCATTACCGTGTGTTTTACAATAAACCCTGAGTTTGACGGTATAATTTCAGTTGTCGTGGTTATTTCGTTCACACTTTTACTTTGTCACAATTATAATTTGCATGAGTTATGTTACGGGTCTCATTACCATCCCCCCCCTAGACTCTCAGGCCATAAGGGACTCGTAACACCAGTCGTCACTATCCTACCCAGTCGTCACTATCCTACCCAGTCGTCAGAAACCTACCCAGTCGTCAGAAACCTACCCAGTCGTCAGAATCCTACCCAGTCGTCAGAATCCTACCCAGTCGTCAGAATCCTACCCAGTCGTCAGAATCCTACCCAGGTGTAACTATTTTTCTAGATTATTCCAGCTATTATCTCATAATCTCTGAGATTGACGCTTGTTTCAGTTCTAGTCCAGTCTGATCTGGTCTGAATCTAGTAACTACCTTCTACTCTGTCCTCTCCAACCTTTGTCAACATCATGATGTCAAGCCAGTGGACTCTGTCTCAGTCCCAAATACAACCCTAATACCTTTATAGTACCCTAGTTTTGACCAGGGCACATAGTGGCTCTGATCAACACTAGTGCACTATATAGGGTGCCATTGTGCTCTGGTCTAAAGTAGTTCACTATATAGGGAATAGGGTGCCATTTGGAACACATCCTGTGGTGACCCGTCTCCCTGATCCTCCGCCTAGCTGCCTGTCAGTCAGTGCCTGGGGAAGGATGCTGTCTCCCTGTGTTACTGCTGTGCTGCCTGCCCCCATGCTGTGACACATCTGGGCTCTGTATGACTGACTGCATCTCTATATTCCCTTTATGCTGGACTACGTTGGACCAGGGCCCACATTGTAGAGAACAGAGTGCTAATCAACCCTGATATTTTTTTATTTGTATTAGGATATTGAATATTAGAATCATCTTTTTTGAATTTGGAATGAACAAATGTAGTCATTGAATTCAGAAATGTAAATTGTATTTCATGATTTGAAACTGAATTGAGTGAATATTGCATTAATTTAAAAAAATGCAATATTTACATGATCTGCTTCAATATGGTAGATATCACATTCATTGTCTGTGTATCAATTTTAAAAACGATGATTTCCAGTTTATTAAAGCTTCATATATTCAACTTCTCCGAGGCACTCAGATTCAGCTCTGTAAATTCACATTCAAAACCAGATACAACATCCTGATACTTTGTCAGCCAGGAAAGGTAGAATGGATCACTCTCTGCGTTAAACAGAAGGGTCTGTGCTATCTGGGATCCTTGGGATGTCCCTACCCCTCTGAAGAACAATGGGAAAATAAAATATCAAAGCCATCACAGTACTGTTGTAGTCAGGTCAGCACGATAGTTCCCTCAAAAAAGAAGTTCCCTCCAGTGTTAATTTTGGCTGCTATTTTCGATTTAGTTTTAACTCTAGTTTTAGTACTAAAAATACCTCTTCTAGTCAGTTACAATTTAGCCATTTAATCCTTCATTAGTTTTAGTTATTATCAGTTGACTAAAACTCCGGACAATTGTAGTCTAGAACACGGTTATGCCTAACATTTTTTTAGAAGCATTAGACCAGAACCTTGACAGGAATTGTAGTCACATAATGGTCAGTGTGCACATTCAGATAGCTGTGTCCAACTGGGCCTACAATCTGTCCTATACGTTTGCTGGTAGCATTGGTATTGTGGCAGATTGTAACCAATGTCAGCCATAATGAACTATATGGGCTATGAAGACTTGGCTACAGGTTAAACAATTTACAGCTCTGATTTTCACCCCATTACTGTCAATGGGGGTAATTAACAGCGATTTCCTTGAAAAGGGGAGAATTTAAGCTTTACAAAAATGCCAGAAGTATTTCTACACTCCTAATAATCAACAAATAGCATTAGTTTTTCCGACAAAAAGCAACTGCAACCTCGTATGTGAGGACCACAGTGTTCAAAGGATAAACAGGCTATGGAAGTAAGAGAGAGTAAGCATTGTTTCTAGTTGAGGTCAACTGGTTGAAACAACGTTGTTTTCACGTTATTTCAACCCCAAAATGAAATATGATGACATTTGAATCAACGTGGAAAACTGACTGGATTTGAAAAACAGTCAACATTAAAAGGAATTTCGTATTTTTGTTCACGCCATTTTTTTTTTTACAACCTCAATCCAATGACATGGTCGCATTTTTGTTGATTTCATGCTAGTTGACATCTCAACCAAATGTAAATCAAAACTAGTCGTTGAGTTGACAGCCCAGTGGGTGTCCTGGCTTTACATCAGTTCAAAAGACCGCCTTTCTGCCAATAAGAGGATTGTATGAAATATTCTGCATGCATGTTTAGGATCGGACAAAACCAATACAATGTTACATCAATGTCCATTAGTCTCACGTGGAATTCTCGTCTCGTACAAATTTTCGGCTACTAAAATGAAAAGTAATTTGTAATAGTTATTGGGTTTTCTTCCAGGGCATCGTGTCTTGTTATCATCATCAGTTTTAGTCAGGAAAAAATAGGTTGTTGACATATTTTTTTGTCTAAGTTATTATTGAGAGAAATTAACACTGATTCCCTAACAGGAATATCTAGTTATTCTATTGTATCTATTATGTGTATTAGGTCCCGGGGGGCTTTGTTAAACACTGAGTCTGAACTACAAGACGTTATGATGATCTGGCCATCAGCTGAACCACTGGGATCTGAAATGACAGTAGACCGCAATGAATTGTAATAATTACAAGATAATAGAATCTCCCATACGATCAATTAAGCTTTTAAATATCTTAATGGAATTAAGATGGAGGAGCAGAGAAGCAGGTTGGCTGTTGGCTGGAACAAAGAGAGGCCGTTAGGCAGGTTGGCCGTTGGCTGGAACAAAGAGAGGCCGTTAGGCAGGTTGGCCGTTGGCTGGAACAAAGCGTCCAATTGTAATTAGGGTCCTTTTATTGATGAAACTATATTTCAGAAGCAGTTATGTGGTTGGCTGGAACAAAGAGAAGCAGTTAACCGATTGGCTGGAACAAAGCCTACAATCATAATTAGGGCTGTTCTTTTAGAAAGCCTGTTCATCTGTCGTTACTGAAAGTGCATTTCTCTCTCACACTTAACTCAAACTTCTTTTGAAAAAGGGAGAAACTTAGAAGAGATGAGGAATAAAGTTAGATAGAAAAGAGAACATCCAGACAGTCATGCCAGGATTAGTCGTCAGTTCAAAGCATCAGATGATCGACGGTTTAACACACATCAAACCATATAGTTGGTAGACTACATGACGTTAAGTATGTGGACACCTGCTTGTCGAACATCTCATTCCAAAATCATGGGCATTAATATGGAGTTGGTCCCCATTTTTGCTGATATAACAGCCTCCACTTCTGGGAAGACTTTCTTCTAGATGTTGGAACGTTGCTGGGGAGACTTGCCTCCATTCAGTAACAGGAGCATTAGTGAGGTTGGTCACTGATGTTGGGCTGTTAAGCCTGGCTCGCAGTTTGCGTTCCAATTCACCCCAAAGGTTTTCGATGGGGTTGAGGTCAGGGCTTTGTGCAGGCCAGTCGAGATCTTCCACACCAATCTCAACAAACCATTTCAGTATGGACTTTGCTTTGTGCAAAGGGGGCATTGTCATGCTGGAACAGGAAAGGGCCATCCCCAAACTGTTTCCACCAAGTTGGAAGCACAGAATCGTCTAGAATGTCATTGTATGCTGTAGCATTAAGATTTCCCTTCACTGGAACTAAGGGGCCCAAACCATGAAAAACAGCCCCAGACCATTATTCCTACTCCACCAAACTTTACAGTTGGCACTATGCATTCGGGCAGGTAGCGTTTTACAGGGCAGATAGTGTGATTCATCACTCTAGAGAATGCGTTTCCACTGCTCCAGAGTCCAATGGCAACGAGCTTTACACCATTCCAGACGACGCTTGGCATTGCACATGGTGATCTTCGGCTTGTGTGCAGCTGCTTTGCCACGGAAACTAATTTCATGAAGCTCCTGATGAACAGTTCTTGTGATGACGTTGCTTCCAGAGACAGCTTGTAACTTGGCAGTGAGAGTTGCAGCTGAGGACCGACAATTTGTATGCACTAACGCACTTCAGCACTCAACAGTCTCAATCTGTGAGATTCTGTGGCCTACCACTTCACGGCTGAGACGCTGTTGTTCCTAGACATTTCCACTTCACAATAACAGCACTTACTGTTGACCGGGGGCGGCTCTAGCAGGGTAGACATTTGATGAACTGACTTGTTGGAAAGGTTGCATCCTATGAAGGTGACACACTGAAAGTCAATGAGCTCTTCAGTAAGGTCATTCTACTGTCAATGGTTGTCTATGGAGATTGCATGGCCGTGTGCTCGATTTTACACACCTGTTGAGATAGCCCAATCCACTCATTTGAAGGTGTGTCCACATACTGCTGTGTATATATAGTGTAACTTCATAATCTTTCTGAAATCTGATAGATTTGGAGTCAAAATTGAGCTATTATCATAACATCTGTTAATTGCAGGAAGCCAAGGTCTCCAAGGATGTGTGTGTGTGTTTGTGTGTGTGTGTGTTTGTGTGTAGATGTGTGTGTGTGTTGTGTGTGTATATGTGTGTGTGTGTGTAGTCTTCTGAAGAATCAGAGCAATCTGAGAATAATGTGGTTGGCAGATGTTTAATGAGGAACTACGTATCTTTATCCCACACACACACGCACACAAACACACACACATATCCACCCACCCACAAACACCCACCCCCCCACACACACACATAAACACACACACATACACACCCACACACACACACCCACACACTCACCCAAACACACACACACACACACACACATATACACCCACACATACACTCACAAACACATACACACACACACCCCCCCCACACACACACATACGCACACACACCCCCACACACATACGCACACACCCCCCACACACACACATACCCCCCCCCACACACACACACACCAGACCAACCTTACCAGACCAACATTACCAGACTAACCTCACCAGACCAAACTTACCAAACTAACCATACCAATCCAACCTTACCAGAACAACTCTACCAGGCCAACCCTACCAGACAAACCCTACCAGACAAACCCTACCAGACAAACCCTACCAGGCCAACCCTACCAGACAAACCCTACCAGGCCAACCCTATCAGACAAACCCTACCAGGCCAACCCTATCAGACAAACCCTACCAGGCCAACCCTATCAGACAAACCCTACCAGGCCAACCCTATCAGACAAACCCTACCAGGCCAACCCTATCAGACGAACCCTACCAGGCCAACCCTGTCAGACGAACCCTACCAGGCCAACATTTCCAGACCACCCCTACCAGACCACCACTACCAGACCAACCTTAACAGACCAACCCCACCAGACCAAACAGACCAACCCAACCAACCCCACCAGACCACCAGTGCAACCCTATGAGACCAACCCCACCAGACCAACCTTACCAGAGCAGACCAACCCTCCCAGACGAGATAAACTCTAACAGACCAGAACAACCCTACCAGACCAACCCTACCAGACCAACCCTACCAGACCAACCCTACCGGACCAACCCTACCGGACCAGACCAACGGCAGGGTAGCCTAGTGGTTAGAGTGTTGGACTAGTAACCGGAAGGTTGCAAGTTCAAATCCCCGAGCTGACAAGGTACAAATCTGTCGTTCTGCCCCTAAACAGGCAGTTAACCCACTGTTCCGTCATTGAAAATAAGAATTTGTTCTTAACTGACTTGCCTGGTTAAATAAAGGTCAAATTAAAATAAATAAAAAAACTCACCTAGACCAACCTTACATGGCCAACCCTACCAGATCAACTCTATCACATTTACTGAAGAAAGCCCATAACACCTGTAGGAAGGAAGCAGCCTGGTCTCATTCTCGTCTGTGAAATAGTAGTATAGTAATACAAGTAGGAAGTGATGTAATACGTGTGTGTTCCATCCATTAGACGTTCTTCCTGGTAAACAGGGCAGATGTGTGAGGTTCCTGGTAAACAGGGCAGATGTGTGAGGTTCCTGGTAAACAGGGCAGATGTGAGGTTCCTGGTAAACAGGGCAGATGTGTGAGGTTCCTGGTAAACAGGGCAGATGTGTGAGGTTCCTGGTAAACAGGGCAGATGTGTGAGGTTCCTGGTAAACAGGGCAGATGTGTGAGGTTCCTGGTAAACAGGGCAGATGTGTGAGGATCCTAAGATTCTACCTCCATTCTGAAAGCCTTGAACCAGCATTCTTTAGATGCAGGCAGTTTATTTGAAAAGGTCAAAGGTATAACTGAGCCCCCTATAAATTTACCTGACACCCCTGTGCACTCCTTCACCAGGTTCTCCTTTTCATCCTTCTCTGTTTCAAAAGTGTGTAAAGCCCTGAAAGAAATTGATACAAAAAATAATAATCCCTGGCCCTGATGAACTAGATCCCCCCCTCCTACACCTAGCCGCAGACATCATTGCTCCCCCTTAACATGTATTTTTAACCTTACGCTTGATGTTAAGGAAATTCCCAAGTTATGGAAATCTGATTTTGTACTGCCTCTCCTGAAAGGTGGAGGAGATCCCTCGCTACTTGACAACTATCGACCCATATCAAAATGGTCTGTACTGTCAAAGGTACTGGAGTCCTTAGTTAGTAGGCAGCTAAAGACCTACTTCCAAGAAAACAACATCTTAAATGGAATGCAATCAGGTTTTTGGTTTGGCCACAGCACTATTTCAGCAACATTGAACGTTTTAAATGACATCCACTGTGATCTTGATAAGAAGTTACATTGTGTTTCTGTCTTTATTGATTTTTCAAAGGCTTTGGACACCGTGGACCATGCTGTGTTAGTGCAAAGGTTAAAATGTTGTGGAATTACTGGCTATGCTCTAGATTTAAAAATTACCTACAGAATGTGTACACAATGTGTAATGGCAGATGGTTGTAAATCTGAGTCCATAGAGGTGTCATCAGGTGTTCTGCAAGGTTCTATTTTGGGCCCACTGTTGTTCATTTTGTATATCAACAACATTGGGGATCTTATTGAAACAGCGGATGTTAATTTTTATGCAGATGATACTGTTCTTTATTCAAGTGGTAGTAGTTTATCTTTAGATTTTCAAAATGCCCAAAGAGCATTTAACATCATACAACAGAATCTGTATGATTTAAAGCTGGTTCTAAATTCGGGTAAAACAAAATGCATGTTATTTTCAAATGCCAGGAGTGTTACTAATCATGTCATTGCTACATTGGCTGGACATACTATAGAGCAAGTTAAAGTGTACAAATATTTGGGTGTGTGGGTTGATGACAAGCTGAGCTTCACTGTGCATGTAGAGAACTTGATAAGGAAGCTCAAGCTGAAAATAGGTTTTTATTACCGGCATAAGGCTTGTTTTTCTTTAGAGGCCAGGAAGGAGCTGGTACGATGTACATTACTGTCGGTTTTAGATTTTAGTGATGTTATATATATGCAGGCCTCAGCCTCTACCCTGAGAGCACTTGATTCAGTGTATCATGCAGCCCTCAGGTTCATTACAAATCAGAAACGTCTAACACATCATTGTGATCTCTACAGCGCTGTTGGCTGGTCGTCATTGACCTTGCGTAGGCTTAAACACTGGTACACACTGATTTATAAGTTGGGTAAAATGCCTTTTTATCTCTGTTCTTTTTTAGTCAGGTCAGTAAATAAATATCACTTACGGTCCCATTCTGATTTGCTACTAACAGTGCCAAAAATTAGAACAGGTCATTGTAGAAATAGTTTTAGTTACTCAGCTCCGTGGTCCTGGAATTCTCTCC